>NC_091373.1:12860990-12883490 GCF_038502225.1 Cherax quadricarinatus
AATATTTAACGCGGCAGAGTAATTTTTTAATAAAATAGATAATGTATTAAGGCGAGGAGGGCAAGATGACCCCTATGGCCCCTCGCCACAGAGGCCATAGTCACGTGACGCAGCCTGTTTTCATATATGTTCAATTATAATCTCCATTTACATTTTAATTCTTCTCATTTGTCTAAAGAATTAAACTTGAGAGAGAGAGAGAGAGAGAGAGAGAGAGAGAGAAGGATGGGTGTCTCTGGTTGACCCGAGAATGGTAATGGGTGCTAGGCCGTACCCATGGGTGCTAGGCCGCGCCCATGGGTGCTAGGCCGTACCCATGGGTGCTAGGCCGCGCCCATGGGTGCTAGGCCACGCCCATGGGTGCTAGGCCGTACCCATGGGTGCTAGGCCGCGCCCATGGGTGCTAGGCCGCGCCCATGGGTGCTAGGCCGCGCCCATGGGTGCTAGGCCGTACCCATGGGTGCTAGGCCGCGCCCATGGGTGCTCGGCCGCGCCCATGGGTGCTAGGCCGCGCCCATGGGTGCTAGGCCGTACCCATGGGTGCTAGGCCGTACCCATGGGTGCTAGGCCGTACCCATGGGTGCTAGGCCGCGCCCATGGGTGCTAGGCCGTACCCATGGGTGCTAGGCCGTACCCATGGGTGCTAGGCCGTACCCATGGGTGCTAGGCCGCGCCCATGGGTGCTAGACTTCGTCCATGGGTGCTACGCCCCGCCTATGAATGTTACACCCTACCCACGGGTGCTAGACACCGCCCACGGACGCCCAACTATATCCATAGGCAAGGTTTTATGGACAGCTAAAGATGGCCACCCACGGTCACCCGACTACACCCATGGGCTCCAGGTTACGCCCACGGACGCCCACAGAGACATATTTACTGAACGATAAACATATTTGAGGAAGACTTAGTAAGCCCGAACTCGTGTTTACACCTGGGAATATTTATTGAAGAAGAGAAAGAGGGAAATAGAGGTAAAAAAAGAGAAATAGGGAGAGAGAGAGAGAAACAGAGAAATAGAATGAAATAGAAAAACAGAGAAACAGAAATAAAGAGAAACAGAGTGCAACAGAAACAAAAAACAGAAACAAAAATAGGGAAACGGAGAGAAAAAGAGGAACAAAAGCAGTGAAACAAAAAGAAACAGAGAAACAGAGGGAGAGAGAGCGAGAGAGAGAGAGAAAGCGAGAGTCTTTCTACTGCTTCCTGGCTACTCTCTCTACCATCCCAGGTTAGCCACTTTCAACCCACCATCTCATCCTCTCTCATCCCATTCTCCCATCCATCTTTCCATCCCATCCTATCCCTCCCATCCTGTCCTTCAATCCATCTAGTTTAGCCTCCCCCCTTCCCCTCCCCCACCATTCAACAAGTGGTAACACTGTGACAAGTGGGTGAACCACAGTGGGAAGAACTGACGTGACGTGGGCAATTCGCTAATCACAGTTACAAACACGCTCGTTTCAATTAAGTCCTCATTTCCTTATTTTCAACCTCCCAATTCCAAAACTCAAACGAAATTGTTAATTCAATTTTTAAACTGGGAGAAGATTTGCATACCAGCGGCAGGTCAAATTTTTTTTTTCTGAGTGGCCTTTTTTTTCTGTAGAGGGCCATTGTTTTTCTCTGGGTAGTAATTATCCTGAGTGTCAACAGTCTTAAAAGTGCGGAAATTTCGTTAGAGTAATTATGCTTCTTTATATATTAATGGTAGGCTGGTGTATAGTGCGTTATACGACGTTCTAAAGGTGTGTGTGTGTGTGTGGTGTGTTGTGTGTGTTGTGTGTGTTGTGTGTGTGTGTGTGTGTGTGTGTGTGTGTGTGTGTGTGTGTGTGTGTGTGTGTTTGTGTATGAGTGTGTATAAGTTTGTGTATGAGTTTGTGTATGAGTGTGTGTGTGTGTGTGTGTGTGTGTGTGTGTGTGTGTGTGTGTGTGTGTGTGTGTGTGTGTGTGTGTGTGTGTGTGTGTGTGTGTGATCACCGAGTCAATCAACATACTATACCACACGTACCAGTATACAAGTGTTACAAAAAACGCGATTCTAAAAGCTTAGAGATCTCCAGGTAATACTAGAAAGGACTGCCCTTCTAGCACCCAGCTTGTTACTAGGTTTTCGTAACAAGTAGTCAGTATCCTTGTCCAATTATCCATTAGAATTCAGTATGATTCAATAGTGCTTCAGGATTACAACTGGTAGGCTGCTAACTAGAGAAATTAAAATTTAATAAATTTATTAAGTTGTCTAGGCGTATATGAAATTAATCACAATAATCAAAATAATATTAATCACTTCTCTCGTGTACAGTAGTATTGTGCTGAAAGCACATATCACATTTATAATTCTTAAGTACCGTCTGGTACATTAACATTTAATAAGATATTACAAATATGTTCAAGTAAGTTTGTGTGTATATATGTAAGTGCTCTAAGTAGATCGCTATGTCTCAAGACTCGACTAGACTTAAACAAGTGACTGACAAAGTCCTCACATAAACTAAGTTCTTGACCAACTGGCAGTCAGAACAGTCTGCTTGAACAATAAAACGACTGATAAGCCGAACAACAATATAACAAGCAACTGCGACACAATCAGGAACAAGGAGATAATATAAAGACAGCTAGTAGGGACTATCAGCAGATCCTCCACAAAAGTCACCAAACTCCCATACTACTAAATCATAAGAAAATACCCGACTGTGACAATGCACAGATACCAGTACAAGTTAGGTCAGAAGCTACAGCTCAGGACCTGAGTTACTCAGTGTCTAAGCGACACACAACCTCAGTACAACGTCGAAAATCACTAAGTCTATCCAATGTTCTGAGAACAGAGTTCTACAGAACTAACAAAGCTACAGAGACGATCCTCCAACAAGGGCCAATAAGGAAGAGTTAGGCACTTGTCAGGAATACGTCCAACCTCCAAGAGAGTCTAGATCAGACTGAATACTTCAGGCGAGGTGAGGACAACCCCCCTCGATCACGTGATAGCTCCGTGGACGGTTGCTGCCCAACAACAGAAGCCGGCAGAGTAACGAGCAAAGAGCGATAATTACAGTAGTTAGACAATCAAGACTTGAACTTTGAGCACATATATATTTTACTTCCTACCTAACAAAATTTAACTAAGTCAAATAATAATATAAAGCAATATATTCACGATTTGGCTATTATCGCAAATATAAGCAGTATAAAATTATATGAAAAGGTAATAATTATATACATACACATTATATACATCATATACATTGTAACCCATTCAGGGGTTGCAACAACAAGACATGTATAACATTAATATCTTATACTGACAAAACATTACATCTGCACAACAGACTTCTTCAGTCCTAACACAAAAACAGCAACAAAAGTAGTGGAGAAGTAGAATCGAGTTCATTAAATCTCTCAGACGACGTTTGAGGTGGTCAGTCCCTTTACTCCTCTCAATGTTTCAAATCCCTCCTTTTATATCTTTATCCAAATGATTTTCTCTTCCCATACCTTGTTTCTCATATTCATCATTATCATCAAGTCATCTTCACTAAACGTATTAAAAACACCGCTTCCCCTTCTCCCATTCACGGTTATTTTCTCTTTCTCCTCGTTTCACTAATGTCCGTCCTCTGAAGTGTTTGTCTCCTCTTTTCTCTGAGTTCTGCCGTATCTCCCTCTTTATTACAATGTTGCAAGCCATATATGACAACTTTGAAGAGACGTGAGCTAGAGCTCGCCACAACCATGCTCGTGCGTGAGATTCCTCAGGGGAAAAAACTGCAGTGTAGTTACAGTAGTGGCCCATGCTAACCTTCCTATGGACTACAGAAATACACCTTGCTGGATGACATAATTACCGACAAAAAGTTAGGAGAAAAGTACACAGATGTATTTAATGTGACATTTCATTGTGGCAACGTTTCGCTCTCCAGGAGCTTTAACCTCATTGAGAACGAAACGTTGCCACAATAATATAACACATTAGACACACCTGTGTTCTTTTACCTAATACCTGTGTTGGATGAATCTTAGGTCGGCGTGGTCCAGTGGTTAACACACTGACCTGCTAGTTTTAAGCTAGCTTACCATGGATGGGTTGATATACACACAGGTAAGTTATCACCAGTTTCTTCGTCCTCTCCTCTTTCCTTTGCTCATGATTCCTGCTATGTCTTCCATTCGTTAATCCACACTAAACTCAACTCCTTCCACGAGTTATTGACAAGTCTATCACTCAACTCCTCTATTTGCTTAGCTCATTCTTGGTGGTTTATCTTGTATTACGTATCCAGTTCCTCCTCCTCTCTATCCCTCCCTTCTCGTTTTTTTTCTATTAAATGTCCACGTTCGTAACTACCCAGAGTGATAAAAATATAAGAAGAGCTAAAGCTGTATGGGTTACAGAGTGTGTACTCACCTAATTGTGGTTGCAGGGTTCGAGACTCGGCTCCTGGCCCCGCCTCTTCACTTAGTGCCACTAGGTCCTCTCTCCCTGCTCCATGAGCTTTATCATACCTCATCTTAAAGCCATGTATGGTTCCTGCCTGCAATACCTCACTTGCTAGGCTATTCCACTTCCTGTGACTGAAGAAATACTTTCTAACATCCCTTTGACTCATCTGGGTCTTGTGTGTGTGTTACAGAACGAGTTAGAGTGTTAATGTAGCCAGAGAGAGATTTCACTTTCACGTATTGCACGTGCAAGGAGAGTCGTGCCTCATATTCTTACGTGTGTTGCACGGCCTTCCTTGCTCTTCTCGTGTGTGTAATACCACTGTGTTCTCACTCACTGTTCTTCACATCACTTCTCGCACTGTTTGCGCTGTTCGTTCAGACCCTTAGACAGACTCTCTTTACTTCACTGGCTACGCTAATCTATTCCCTGTGTGTGTGTGTGTGTGTATGTGTGTGTGGTGTGTGTGTGTGTGTGTGTGTGTGTGTGTGTGTGTGTGTGTGTGTGTGTGTGTGTGTTTCATAGATACCTAATTGTTTAATACAATTATTAGACTAAAATGTACACCATCCTAAAATCAAGCTGGAGCTTCCATGAGGAAAAGCATATCGGACGTAAAAGTTTGAAGCCGACCAGAAGAGTCATTCTCCAGTTATTGCAGAGAGTCCAAAAATTACAAATTTATTAACTACGGTAGTAAAATGAGAAAGATACACCTATACAATCTAATCCCCCCCCCCCAAAAAAAAGTTACGTCTATATAAAAATTTTTTTTTTTAATAAACTCCAATTTGATCAAATTTCGTTAAAAATGGCAAATCTTCACCTATTTATCTTCACCATTTAAGGTTTGAAACCGATCGGAAACCAATTTCGGTAATAAAAGTGTTAAATTAAAATTTACACATCTCAGAGTGAAAGACAACCTTGTAACCAACACTGAAAGTTTCAAGTCTGTCAGAAAATGCATTCTCCAGTAACTATTCTGAATCAAACTATCTCAAGATTTCGACAATGTCAGTAAAGTTTCAAGACTTTCTCCTAATCAGTTTAAACTTCCAGGGTGTCGTCCTTCTTATGGCATCACTCTTGATAGTTTGAAGCCGATCAGAAGCAGCATTCTTTATCGTAGGGATATCAGTATCGCAAATGAAATGGTCAAACTGAGAACACTGCAGCCCAGAAACAATGCGATCCTTGTGCTAAAAGTTTGAAGCCGATAAGAAGAGGTATTCTCCAGTTATTGCACAGATTCCAAAATTTCCAAATTTTGCAAAACTTAACCTACAAATTTGGCCGCACACAAGGTAAACTTAATGGGTACCATACTCTTCATAAGATGCATCAGTCAGTAAATATTGAAGCCCTTCAGAAGTAGACTCAAATATAATTACCATGTGAAGCACTAAATCCGTAGGGATTATGCGGTGCCTGTGTGAGGGATGAAAGGCATTCAGACCTAATTCAGGGAACTAGAGCACAGATCCAGTTCCCTAGATCAAGAGCCCCTCATCATCAAGAAAACTCCCTTGATGGGAAATATAATGTAACTGAACGAGAATAAAAAATGCCACACTACTTTACACACAAAGTCGACAGACGTTCACTTGTTTGAACGTCACTCACCGCCGTCGTAGAATTAAGAAGTATCTTTTTTGAACATCTAGAGTCGAACGGCAGACGCATTTGAAAATTATCAGAGCCATTCCAGAAATCTTGCAATGGGTTGTATAACTCTGGGCAGAGTGGACTTGCACCTGCCGACAGAGGCAAAAATCTAGTCCTACTTACCGTACACCAACGTTAAGAATTTCAAGCCGATCGGATTAGGCGTTGAATTATGAACGGAATAAAAACGTTACTTTTGAAGATGACAAAAACACAAAAGGCGGCCACTTTCATGTCCGTCTTCAGGGATACGTAAATAATAATAGATAGATAGCTATATTTACCCTGTTTGAGACCAGGTCAGCGAGGTCATACTAAAGTGAAGGTCATCTGAGAGTGAAGTGATGGTGGTCATGGAGGTGATGGTGGCAGTGGTGATGGTAATTGTTGCAGCAGTAGTTGCAACAGTGGTTGCAGCAGTGGTGACAACAGAGGTGGTTGCAGCAGTGGTGACAACAGAGGTGGTTGCAGCAGTGGTGACAACAGAGGTGGTTGCAGCAGTGGTGACAACAGAGGTGGTTGCAGCAGTGGTGACAACAGAGGTGGTTGCAGCAGTGGTGACAACAGAGGTGGTTGCAGCAGTGGTGACAACAGAGGTGGTTGCAGCAGTGGTGACAACAGAGGTGGTTGCAGCAGTGGTGACAACAGAGGTGGTTGCAGCAGTGGTGACAACAGAGGTGGTTGCAGCAGTGGTGACAACAGAGGTGGTTGCAGCAGTGGTGACAACAGAGGTGGTTGCAGCAGTGGTGACAACAGAGGTGGTTGCAGCAGTGGTGACAACAGAGGTGGTTGCAGCAGTGGTGACAACAGAGGTGGTTGCAGCAGTGGTGGTGCACCAGGTGGTTCTATTATTAACAAGGTAGTAAGTTCCTTGATTCAGACATTTTGAGGAGCCTAACTTTTTAATGACAGACTTCCAACTTCGTCAAAAAATAAGCGAGTACAACCCAACTTTATCTTACTGTTGAAAGTTGCAGCGTTGGTTAAGTATCACTGTCGTTCATTGTCCACAGGTTTGTCTGTCTTTAATGTACGTACGTACGTACGTGTGCGTGCGAGATTATATATATATATATATATATATAATATATATATATATATATATATATATATATATATATATATATATATATATATATACATACATATTTTATATATACAGTATATATATACATAATGTCATGCCGAATATGTATCAAAAGAACCTTAGAAAAGTTAACCTTATTATAACAAGCGCAATTTAATTTAGCCTAATCCAAGTAAATATATTTTGGAAAAGTTCATAATAATTTAATAATAAGCACAATGAAATGTATTTTTTTCGTTAGGTTCAGAATGATTTTTGCGAGATTATTGCATACACAAATTTTCGCTTGCATTATTCGGCAAGAAGAGCGTTGCTGTTTAAGCCAAAATAGCAAGTTTTACCTATTCGGTACGACACAAACACACACACCCAGCAGCGGCCACTGAAGAGGTGGGACCAGGAGCTATGACTCGACCCCTGCAACCACAACTAGGCGAGTACACAAGCCAATGTATAATTATTAAGTATTATAATTCTGGAATAAACAATATAATTTTATATTTTGTTTACTATCAGCAACTGGCTGGAGGTACCGTCGACAGCCGCCAGGGTGTTACTCTCTTTAGCTTTCATTTTGTCCAAATTTATTGCGTATTAAATGGTGGGTGATTATCTGGTGGTGAGGCAGGTGTGGTGAGACAGGTGTGGTGAGACAGGTGTGGTGAGGCAGGTGTGTGGGGATGAGGCAGGTGTGTGGGGATAAGGCAGGTGTGTGTGGGGTGACGCAGATGTGTGGGGATGAGGAAGGTGTGTGTGGGGTGAGGCAGGTGTGTGTGGGGTGAGGAAGGTGTGTGTGGGGTGAGGCAGGTGTGTGTGGGGTGAGGCAGGTGTGTGTGGGGTGAGGCAGGTGTGTGTGGGGTGAGGCAGGTGTGTGTGGGGTGACGCAGGTGTGTGTGTGTGTGTGTGTGTGTGTGTGTGTGTGTGTGTGTGTGTGTGTGTGTAGTGAGGCAGGTGTGTGTGTGGTGAGGCAGGTGTGTGTGTGTGTAGTGAGGCAGGTGTGTGTTTGGTGAGGCAGGTGTGTTTGGTGAGGCAGGTGTGTGTAGTGAGGCAGGTGTGTGTAGTGAGGCAGGTGTGTGTGTGTGTGTGTGTGTGTGTGTGTGTGTGTGTGTAGTGAGGCAGGTGTGTGTGTGTGTGTAGTGAGGCAGGTGTGTGTGTGTGTGTGTGTGTGTAGTGAGGCAGGTGTGTGTGTGTGTGTGTGTGTAGTGAGGCAGGTGTGTGTGTGTAGTGAGGCACGTGTGTGTGTGTAGTGAGGCAGGTGTGGGGTGAGGAGGTATCGGATGGTAGGGTTGGGGAGATTTGATGGGAAACTGGAGGAAGAGAGAGTTAGGGAGAGGTGTACGGAGGTAAGAGGGAGTTAGGGCTAAGTGAGATGTGTAGGGGGAGGTTTTGGGAAGCGGAGGGGGCTGAGGTGGGGGAGGTGAAGGTGCTGAGGGAGGATTTATGGGAGGTGAAAAGCAGGGGGTGGCAAAGTCAGTTTTGAATGGACAGTGTTGTAGTAACAATAGTAGCAGTGATATTTGACCGTGTACATCACAGGGCTCTCATACAAATACTGTCGTCCAATAAATTAACATCGAAAGACTTGCATATAAGTTCACCGAGGTCCCCACAGGCACCTCGGTAATTATAAAAAAAAACATGATGAAGGTGGAAAGGCCTCAGCCGTTTGCATTATTATAATCAAAATGAAGCGCTAAACTTACAAGGGTAATACAGCGTCAGCCGTTTGCAGACAGCTAAAATGTTTTCCACAGCACGTCACAAGCCGCACAGGAGGAGGAACAGGAACACCTACGAACAGGTGTCTAAGGGTCAGAGGTATGTGCCAGATCCTCAGTCGACAAATATCCACTTTAAAATAAAGATTCTAGTTGAAGGAGGAGGGACCAAACACACGTCCTGCTGAACTCTCTATAACTTGCTGCCAGTCTGTAGGGCCCACTGGGCCTGCCACTTCCCAAGGAATATGTGGATATGGACCGTGAGTCACTAAGTGGGCTCATCCCTCCAAATCTCTTAATATTACTCACTGCGCAATATTACTACACAATATTACTCGCAGCGTAATATTACTCACTACTTATTAATACGCAATATTACTCATTACGTATTATTCCCATCTAGTACATATAGAATTTTTTTTTTCAATATTGAAGCACAGTGTGTCGTGAAGCAAACCACCGAACACTTGCTTCATATTGCATTCTACTGAAACCCTGCTTCGCATTACGTCCTAATGAAACCCTGCTTCATATTACGTCCTAATGAAACCCCTTCACATTGCGTCCCACTGAAACCCTGTTTAGCACTGCGTCCTACTGAACCCACAACTGAACCCCTGCTTCACATTGCGTCCTACTGATCCCCTGCTTCACACAGCATCCTACTGAAGCCAACTGAAGCACAGCTTCACACAGCAGCCTACTGAAGCCCACCACTGAAGCCCTGCTTCACACAGCAGCCTACTGAATCCCTGCTTCACTCAGCATCCTATTGAAACCCTGCTTCAGTCAGCATCCTACTGAAACCATGCTTCACACAGCAGCCTACTGAAGCCCTGCTTCACTCAGAAGCCTACTGAAACCCACCACTGAAGCCCTGCTTCACTCAGCCTGAAGCCCACCACTGAAGCCCTGCTTCACTCAGCAGCCTACTGAAGCCCTGCTTCACTCAGCAGCCTACTGAAGCCCTGCTTCACTCAGCAGCCTACTGAAGCCCTGCTTCACTCAGCAGCCTACTGAAGCCCACCACTGAAGCCCTGCTTCACTCAGCAGCCCACTGAAGCCCTGCTTCACTCAGCAGCCTAGTGAAGCCCACCACTGAAGCCCTGCTTCACACAGCATCCTGAAGCCCACCACTGAAGCCCTGCTTCACACAGCATCCTGAACCCCACCACTGAAGCCCTGCTTCACACAGCATCCTGCTGAAGCCCTGCTTCACTCAGCAGCCTACTGAAGCCCTGCTTTACTCAGCACCCTAGTGAAGCCCACCGCTGAAGCCCTGCTCCACTCAGCAGCCTAGTGAAGCCCACAACAAACCCTGCTTCATTCAGCAGCCTAGTGAAGCCCACAACTGAAGCCCTGCTTCATTCAGCAGCCTAGTGAAGCCCACCACTGAAGCCCTGCTTCACACAGCATCCTGAAGCCCACCATTGAAGCCCTGCTTCACATAGCCTACTGAAGCCCTGTTTCACACAGCATCCTACTGAAGCCCTGCTTCACTCAGCAGCCTACTGAAGCCCAGCACTGAAGCCCTGCTTCACAGCCTACTGAAGCCCACCACTGAAGCCCTGCGTCACTCAGCAGCCTAGTGGAGCTCACCACTCAAGCCCTGCTTCACTCAGCAGCCTACTGAAGCCCACCACTGAAGCTCTGCTTCACTCAGCAGCCTACTGAAGCCCACCACTGAAGCTCTGCTTCATTCAGCAGCCTAGTGAAGCCCACTGAAGCCCTGCTTCACACAGCATCCTACTGAAGCCCACCACTGAAGCTCTGCTTCACTCAGCAGCCTACTGAAGCCCACCACTGAAGCCCTGCTTCACTCGGCAGCCTAGTGAAGCCCACTGAAGCCCTGCTTCACACAGCATCCTACTGAAGCCCTGCTTCACTCAGCAGCCTACTGAAGCCCACCACTGAAGCCCTGCTTCACTCAGCACCCTAGTGAAGCCCACCGCTGAAGCCCTGCTTCACTCAGCAGCCTAGTGAAGCCCACAACTGAAACCCTGCTTCATTCAGCAGCCTAGTGAAGCCCACAACTGAAGCCCTGCTTCATTCAGCAGCCTAGTGAAGCCCACCACTGAAGCCCTGCTTCACACAGCATCCTGAAGCCCACCACTGAAGCCCTGCTTCACATAGCCTACTGAAGCCCTGTTTCACACAGCATCCTACTGAAGCCCTGCTTCACTCAGCAGCCTACTGAAGCCCACCACTGAAGCCCTGCTTCACAGCCTACTGAAGCCCACCACTGAAGCCCTGCTTCACTCAGCAGCCTAGTGGAGCTCACCACTGAAGCCCTGCTTCACTCAGCAGCCTACTGAAGCCCACCACTGAAGCTCTGCTTCACTCAGCAGCCTACTGAAGCCCACCACTGAAGCTCTGCTTCACTCAGCAGCCTAGTGAAGCCCACTGAAGCCCTGCTTCACACAGCATCCTACTGAAGCCCACCACTGAAGCTCTGCTTCACTCAGCCTACTGAAGCCCACCACTGAAGCCCTGCTTCACTCAGCAGCCTAGTGAAGCCCACTGAAGCCCTGCTTCACACAGCATCCTACTGAAGCCCACCACTGAAGCCCTACTTCACATAGCCTACTGAAGCCCACCACTGAAGCCCTGCTTCACTCAGCAGCCTACTGAAGCCCTGCTTCACTCAGCAGTCTAGTGAAGCCCACTACTGAAGCCCTGCTTCACATAGCCTACTGAAGCCCACCACTGAAACCCTTCTTCACGTAGCCTACTGAAGCCCATCATTGAAGCCCTGCTTCACATAGAATAGTGAAGCCCACCACTGAAGCCACTACTGAAGCCCACCACAAGTCCACTGCTGAAGCCACTACTGAAACCCACCACTGAAGCCCTGCTTCACTCAGCATCCTACTGAACCCCACCACTGACGCCACTACTGAAGCCCACCACTGAAGCAAATACTGAAGCCCGCCGCTGAAGCCCTGCTTCACTCAGCATCCTACTGAACCCCACCACTGAAGCCCACCACTGAAGCCCTGCTTCACTCAGCATCCTACTGAACCCCACCACTGAATCCCACCACTGAAGCCTCCACTGAAGCCACTACTGAAGCCCACCGCTGAGGCCACTACTGAAACCCACCACTGAAGCCCTGCTTCACATAGCCTACTGAAGCCCACCACTGAAGCCCTGCTTCAAATAGCCTACTGAAACCCACCACTGAAGCCCTGCTTCACTCAGCAGCCTACTGAAGCCCACCACTGAAACCCTGCTTCATTCAGCAGCCTACTGAAGCCCACCACTGAAGCCCTGCTTCACTCAGCAGCCTACTGAAGCCCAACACTGAAGCCCTGCTTCACATAGCCTACTGAAGCCCACCACTAAAGCCCTGCTTCACATAGCCTACTGAAGCCCACCACTGAAGCCCTGCTTCACATAGCCTAGTAAAGCCCACCACTGAAGCCACTACTGAAAATCACCACTGAAGCCACTACTGAAACCCACCACAAGTCCAATACTGAACCCACTACTGAAACCCACCACTGAAGCCCTGCTTCACTCAGCATCCTACTGAACCCCACCACTGAAGCCACTACTGATGCCCACCACTGAAGCCACTACTGAAGCCCACCACTGAAGCCACTACTGAAGCCCACCGCTGAGGCCACTACTGAAACCCACCACTGAAGCCCTGCTTCACTCAGCAGCCTACTGAAGCCCACCACTGAAGTTCTGCTTCACTCAGCAGCCTACTGAAGCCCACCACTGAAACCCTGCTTCACTCAGCCTAGTGAAGCCCACCACTGAAGCCTTGCTTCACTCAGCAGCCTAGTGAAGCCCACACTGAAGCCCTGCTTCACTCAGCAGCTTAGTGAAGCCCACCACTGAAGCCCTGCTTCACTCAGCAGCCTAATGAAGCCCACCACTGAAGTCCTGCTTCATTCAGCCGCCTAGTGAAGCCCACCACTGAAGCCTTGCTTCACTCAGCAGCCTAGTGAAGCCCACCACTGAAGCTCTGCTTCACTCAGCAGCCTAGTGAAGCCCACCACTGAAGCCCTGCTTCACATAGCCGCCTACTGAAGCCCACCATTGAAGCCCTGCTTCACATAGCCTAGTGAAGCCCACTGAAGTCACTACTGAAACTCACCACTGAAGCCACTACTGAAACCCACCACAAGTCCACTACTGAAACCCACCACTGAAGCCCTGCTTCACTCAGCATCCTACTGAAGCCCTACTTCACTCAGCATCCTACTGAACCCCATCACTGAAGCCACTACTGATGCCCACCACTGAAGCCACTACTGAAGCCCACCGTTGAAGCCACTACTGAAGCCCACCGCTGAAGCCCTGCTTCACTCAGCATCCTACTGAACCCCACCACTGAAGCCCTGCTTCACTCAGCATCCTACTGAATCCCACCACTGAAACCACTACTGAATCCCACCACTGAAGCCACTACTGAAGCCCACCACTGAAGCCAACCACTGAAGCCCACCACTGAAGCCCACCACTGAAGCCCACCACTGAAGCCCACCACTGAAGCCAACCACTGAAGCCAACCACTGAAGCCAACCACTGAAGCCAACCACTGAAGCCAACCACTGAAGCCAACCACTGAAGCCAACCACTGAAGCCACTACTGAAGCCCATCACTGAAGCCCACCACTGAAGCCACTACTGAAGCCCACCACTGAAGCCACTACTGAAGCCCACCACTGAAGCCACTACTGAAGCCCACCACTGAAGCCACTACTGAAGCCCACCACTGAAGCCACTACTGAAGCCCACCACTGAAGCCCACCACTGAAGCCCACCACTGAAGCCCACCACTGAAGCCCACCACTGAAGCCCACCACTGAAGCCACTACTGAAGCCCACCACTGAAGCCCACCACTGAAGCCCACCACTGAAGCCACTACTGAAGCCCACCGCTGAGGCCACTACTGAAACCCACCACTGAAGCCCTGCTTCACACAGCATCCTACTGAAGTCCACCACTGAAGCCCTGCTTCACATAGCCTACTGAAGCCCACCACTGAAGCCCTGCTTCAAATAGCCTACTGAAGCCCACCACTGAAGCCCTGCTTCACTCAGCAGCCTACTGAAGTCCACCACTGAAACCCTGCTTCACTCAGCAGCCTACTGAAGCCCACCACTGAAACCCTGCTTCACTCAGCAGCCTACTGAAGCCCAACACTGAAGTCCTGCTTCATATAGCCTACTGAAGCCCACCACTAAAGCCCTGCTTCACATAGCCTACTGAAGCCCACCACTGAAGCCCTGCTTCACATAGCCTACTGAAGCCCACCATTGAAGCCCTGCTTCACATAGCCTAGTGAAGCCCACCACTGAAGCCACTACTGAAAATCACTGAAGCCACTACTGAAACCCACCACAAGTCCAATACTGAAGCCACTACTGAAACCCACCACTGAAGCCCTGCTTCACTCAGCATCCTACTGAACCCCACCACTGAAGCCACTACTGATGCCCACCACTGAAGCCACTACTGAAGCCCACCACTGAAGCCACTACTGAAGCCCACCGCTGAGGCCACTACTGAAACCCACCACTGAAGCCACTACTGAAACCCACCACTGAAGCCACTACTGAAGCCCACCGCTGAGGCCACTACTGAAACCCACCACTGAAGCCCTGCTTCACTCAGCATCCTACTGAACCCCACCACTGAAGCCACTACTGATGCCCACCACTGAAGCCACTACTGAAGCCCACCACTGAAGCCACTACTGAAGCCCACCGCTGAGGCCACTACTGAAACCCACCACTGGAGCCCTGCTTCACACACATCCTACTGAAGCCCACCACTGAAGCCCTGCTTCACATAGCGTACTGAAGCCCTGCTTCACATAGCCTACTGAAGCCCTGCTTCACTCAACAGCCTACTGAAGCCCACTACTGAAACCCTGCTTCACTCAGCAGCCTACTGAAGCCCACCACTGAAGTTCTGCTTCACTCAGCAGCCTACTGAAGCCCACCACTGAAACCCTGCTTCACTCAGCCTAGTGAAGCCCACCACTGAAGCCCACCACTGAAGTCCTCCATTGAAGCCCACCACTGAAGCCACTACTGAAGCCCACCACTGAAGCCACTACTGAAGCCCACCACTGAAGCCAACCACTGAAGCCAACCACTGAAGCCAACCACTGAAGCCACTACTGAAGCCCATCACTGAAGCCCACCACTGAAGCCACTACTGAAGCCCACCACTGAAGCCACTACTGAAGCCCACCACTGAAGCCACTACTGAAGCCCACCACTGAAGCCACTACTGAAGCCCACCACTGAAGCCAACCACTGAAGCCCACCACTGAAGCCCACCACTGAAGCCCACCACTGAAGCCCACCACTGAAGCCCACCACTGAAGCCCACCACTGAAGCCAACCACTGAAGCCAACCACTGAAGCCCACCACTGAAGCCCACCACTGAAGCCACTACTGAAGCCCACCGCTGAGGCCACTACTGAAACCCACCACTGAAGCCCTGCTTCACACAGCATCCTACTGAAGTCCACCACTGAAGCCCTGCTTCACATAGCCTACTGAAGCCCACCACTGAAGCCCTGCTTCAAATAGCCTACTGAAGCCCACCACTGAAGCCCTGCTTCACTCAGCAGCCTACTGAAGTCCACCACTGAAACCCTGCTTCATTCAGCAGCCTACTGAAGCCCACCACTGAAGCCCTGCTTCACTCAGCAGCCTACTGAAGCCCAACACTGAAGCCCTGCTTCACATAGCCTACTGAAGCCCACCACTAAAGCCCTGCTTCACATAGCCTACTGAAGCCCACCACTGAAGCCCTGCTTCACATAGCAGCCTACTGAAACCCACCATTGAAGCCCTGCTTCACATAGCCTAGTGAAGCCCACCACTGAAGCCACTACTGAAAATCACCACTGAAGCCACTACTGAAACCCACCACAAGTCCAATACTGAAGCCACTACTGAAACCCACCACTGAAGCCCTGCTTCACTCAGCATCCTACTGAAGCCCAACACTGAAGCCACTACTGATGCCCACCACTGAAGCCACTACTGAAGCCCACCACTGAAGCCACTACTGAAGCCCACCGCTGAGGCCACTACTGAAACCCACCACTGAAGCCACTACTGAAACCCACCACTGAAGCCACTACTGAAGCCCACCGCTGAGGCCACTACTGAAACCCACCACTGAAGCCCTGCTTCACTCAGCATCCTACTGAACCCCACCACTGAAGCCACTACTGATGCCCACCACTGAAGCCACTACTGAAGCCCACCACTGAAGCCACTACTGAAGCCCACCGCTGAGGCCACTACTGAAACCCACCACTGAAGCCCTGCTTCACACACATCCTACTGAAGCCCACCACTGAAGCCCTGCTTCACATAGCGTACTGAAGCCCTGCTTCACATAGCCTACTGAAGCCCTGCTTCACTCAACAGCCTACTGAAGCCCACTACTGAAACCCTGCTTCACTCAGCAGCCTACTGAAGCCCACCACTGAAGTTCTGCTTCACTCAGCAGCCTACTGAAGCCCACCACTGAAACCCTGCTTCACTCAGCCTAGTGAAGCCCACCACTGAAGCCCACCACTGAAGTCCTCCATTGAAGCCCACCACTGAAGCCACTACTGAAGCCCACCACTGAAGCCACTACTGAAGCCCACCACTGAAGCCAACCACTGAAGCCCACCACTGAAGCCACTACTGAAGCCCTGCTTCACGTTACACAACTTACCAATAACAGTTGAAAAGAAGCCATTGAAAAAAAAAAATAGTTGGAGGCGCTACGTAGCCGAGGGTAATTAACTTCAGACATTATATTGTCATTATCATCCTCACCTTCATCATCCTCGATTATCATTATCATCATTATCGTCAGTTTTAATGCCATCTTCAATATCGTCACAATTATCAGTTTTGCCATAAACTGCATCATCATCTATATTATCATCAATTTCATTAATTTTATCATTATAATGATCATCAATGACATTATTCTCATCATTAAACAGGAAGAACATCACAAGGTTGCCCATTCTCACCCAATCCACTAGACTAGCCAATCATCCACTGGACCAGCCAATCATCCACTAGACCAGCCAATCATCCACTAGACCAGCCAATCATCCACTGGACCAGCCAATCATCCACTGGACCAGCCAATCATCCACTGGACCAGCCAATCATCCACTGGACCAGCCAATCATCCACTAGACCAGCCAATCATCCACTGGACCAGCCAATCATCCACTGGACCAGCCAATCATCCACTGGACCAGCCAATCATCCACTGGACCAGCCAATCATCCACTAGACCAGCCAATCATCCACTAGACCAGCCAATCATCCACTGGACCAGCCAATCATCCACTGGACCAGCCAATCATCCACTGGACCAGCCAATCATCCACTGGACCAGCCAATCATCCACTGGACCAGCCAATCATCCACTAGACCAGCCAATCATCCACTGGACCAGCCAATCATCCACTGGACCAGCCAATCATCCACTGGACCAGCCAATCATCCACTGGACCAGCCAATCATCCACTAGACCAGCCAATCATCCACTAGACCAGCCAATCATCCACTGGACCAGCCAATCATCCACTGGACCAGCCAATCATCCACTAGACCAGCCAATCATCCACTGGACCAGCCAATCATCCACTAGACCAGCCAATCATCCACTGAACCAGCCAATCATCCACTAGACCAGCCAATCATCCACTAGACCAGCCAATCATCATCCACTAGACCAGCCAATCATCATCCACTAGACCAGCCAATCATCATCCACTAGACCAGCCAATCATCATCCACTAGACCAGCCAATCATCCACTAGACCAGCCAATCCACTAGACCAGGCAATCATCCACTAGACCAGCCAATCATCATCCACTAGACCAGCCAATCATCATCCACCTCACCTTTTAGCGACATCCAGGTAAACCAATGGTAATTAAGCTTAATTGGACTCGACTCCCTATACTCAAGAGAAAAAAAAACGTCGAAACGTTCGGGAAGGTAAAAAAACACCCGGCAGTAGCTTAATGTTTGTTTTGGCCCGTATTGTAGTCTGGACATTCCCGTGTTGCTGAACCGATAATACAGCGCAACTCTCACGTCCACCAGCTATAATTTTCTCTCTATAATCTGACTTTTTTTGGCTTAGGGGGTGATGCCCCCAAGTGCCCCCCACTCCCACGGAGCTGGGGAATTTATCTTCTGTTTGCATAATTCTGGGGTGATGGCAGCTGGGGTGGTGATTGTGTCCTGATTGTGCATCTACTCGCCGAATTGTGTTCGATGTACTCGCCGAATTGTATTCAATGTACTCATCGAATTGTACTCGCCGGATTTTCTTGGTAGAATTGTGAAATTTTCAAAGTAATTTCACTGTTTAATTGGCAATTTTAGCACAAAGTGCTAATATCGTTATTAATTGACCGCCGCCATTACTGATTTTCAGCTACCTGAACTATTTGCTAAAATTCCTGCCAATTTACCCGAATTGTGTCTATTTTATTATATTAAAATATCATAATGTATTTAAGACGTCTCTTCGTCCATTGAGCGCAGACCAAAACCATGTACAGAATTCGGTACATAATTCAGAGCAGATCTTGACGAAAGGGTAAATATCCTTGTTTTTAGGCCGAAAAATGAGTTGCTGGTTTCTTAATCAGACACACTGGCTCCTCAAACCATGCCACCTCGGTAGAATAACGAAATGTCGAACCCTGACATAACTAATCTTGAAGCTGTGAATGAAAATTTCTTACACTACTGTCCTCGCCTTACTCGTTCCATTTTTTCTACTACTCTGAGATCAAAGAAATTTTTCCTAACGTCCCCATGGCTTGTTATTTTGTCATCAGTGTCCACCTTGTCCTCTGGTCCCATCTCTCGAACAGTCTGTCCCTATACACACTCATTTCCCCTGACAGTTTTATACTTCATTACGCTCCTACAACCCCAGTCTTCTCAGAGAGTAGTTTTGTTGGAAACGTTGATGTTTTCGAGGTACGATACAGCTCTTGGAACAGGGAGAGAGTGGATCTAGTAGCGATCAGCGAAGAGGCGGGGCCAGGAGCTGTGAATCGACCACCTGCAATCACAAATACGCGAGTACAAATAATGGAGTGTACATGAACATACACACACACACAAACTCGCCTACCAGTACGAATTTGACTCTTTCCCTTAAAGAATTTTGGAACAAGGTGAATTTACAGCATCACAGAGGACGGTACTGAGAAGGTGAGGCATTCACTTTGAGGTGACGAGAGTCAAGCAGACTACCTATAAGTCTGCTGCCTCTCGTGTACCACAGACAGCTTAACTGCTCTAGATGCGGTCCTCGGAAATAACCACAGTCGACACAGACCCGCGAGACAGTAAATGCCAGAGGGGCTCATGTTATGGAACACACATTTTGCTTTACACTGTTGAGGTATGGACAGAACTGTAAAAAACAGAGTAAATACCTTAAGAATCTGTGTGAAGAGGGCAATAATCTTGCTTAACATTGATAGTTTTGAAATGTGCGCACCCGACCATGAGAAACAAATAGATCCCGCAAAAAGCGTAGATATTGAAAAGATAGAAGCACAAATATTGCTTTAAAATAACTGCATTGTAGTGAGACCTAGTCACAGACCGGGCCGCGGGGGCGTAGACCCCCGGAACTCCCTCCAGGTAGACTCCAGGGGTGGTACAAAGGAAAGCTGAATATATTCTATATGAAGCTCTCTGTCGTCTGTTTAATAATCAATTTCTACGTAATTTTTTTGAAGAAGACTTAATTGAAATTAATAGTCCTGGAGGTCTAATAACTCGAGACAGTCAGGGTGACATCATCAAGTGATGTCACCCTGTTATCAATGGGGTCAATTTTTTATCTGCGAATTTCAAAGTGCCCTTCTCAAAATATTAATATTTTTCTTAATAAAAGTAAGGGAATATTAATGCGAATAATCAACTCAACCTGTGTATCACAGAAAAATGCGGAGTAGTATCAATAGATAATACTTCGCATTTTAAAACAAAAGACTAACATTATCATGGCCATAAGCTATGTACTAATAAGTATCCAAATTAAAAATAAGTATTCCTTGAAGATATTATCACCTAATGGTCATAATCATAACTATAATTATTTAAGTGGTGAGAGAGTAAGCAAGTGGAAAGTCTCTGTCAGATGACCTAAAGCTCCAACTGCTGATTATATGACCTGTGTCAGTCAACACTCGTCCTGTTTCCTGACAAGCCTTGCCTAACCTAAGAAAGAACAAAGGGACAACACCGTGACCGTAACAACACACAAATAACCCGCACAACGTGTTAATATGGTTATTAAAGACTATTTCTTGGGTAACATTGATAATGGGTTGGCCAAGCATGAGCCAGTAAGCCTGCTGCAGTGTTCCACAGTCTGAAACAATGTGAATACCAAAGAACAGAACTCTTCTCCAGGCTGAGGGACTGACAACCTCAAATTTGCGTCTTCAAGAGTGATGGACTGATTACATCGTCTTCACATCTCTGCTCCTGCCTACTTTCTGTGTTCGACTGAAGAAGCCTAATGTGTAGGCGAAACGTTTCGGAGTAAAGATGCCTAACTGTTGCCTATGTGTCTTACCAACTTCAACACACTATGATGATATAACTTCAAAACTGTGAAGTTTCTCAACACGTCTCTTTTCTCCATGACTTAAGAACTATCTGAATCTACAGTGAAACACCGTAGATTCTCCGCTTCTTGTATAAACCTAAAAAAAAAAAAAAAAAAAAAAAAAAAATTACATTGCCTGTCTAGGGGCAGTAGTCTATAGGAGACGCCTATACGTTTTGCTCCCGTCCAAGACTGAACCCGGGTCCGTCGGGTTGTTTCCTAGGCGGGGAGGGTGAGGAGGAAAGGACGGACACATACCAACAGAAACACTACGGTAAACCTACACAGCATACCACAGAAGCAGCGATACACGAAGATCAATGCAAATAAACACAAAAGAATAAAAACGAGGAAAATAGAAGAGTAAGAACAAGGAAAAGGGAAAAAACTTATGACTAAGATAATTCCCTTGGGCAGGACACAGTTGTCTTAAAGGAAACAGTTTATTAAAGGACAAGAGAGCACAACGCTCCACTACTGGAGACCAGGAGGAAATTTGCACGTCGGCTGGGAATTTTACCTGGAAAATTACGTGTAATAGCAGATTTCTGGAAAGCCGAGGAGGGTTAATAGCGATTAGCAGACGGAGGGTCGAGCCTCCACCCCCTCCTTGTGTTACATGAAATACAATTTCATCGTGAAGATGAGGAGGAGAAGAGAAGAAAAGGAATGGAAAGAGTCTTACGTTGGTTCACAGCACCAGTTAGCTAGACTCAACCACCTGAGTCTCAGAACCTTGCTTATAAAATACCAGAGACGAGAATTGAGATTCCAAAATGTTGTGAAAGTTTTGTGTAAGAATCACTGGGAGTATGTGAGGCGAGTGACGTGAGGTACAGTCATTGTGGTGAGTGACGTGAGGTACAATCACTGTGGTGAGTGACGTGAGGTACAATCACTGTGGTGAGTGACGTGAGGTACAGTCACTGTGGTGAGTGAAATGAACAATCACTGTGGTGAGTAACATGAGGTATAATTGTGGTGAGTGACGTGAGGTACAATCACTGTGGTGAGTGACGTGAGGTACAATCACTGTGGTGAGTGACGTGAGGTACAATCACTGTGGTGAGTGAAGAAGCACAGTCACCGTGGTGAGTGACGTGAAGCACAGTCACCGTGGTGAGTGACGAAGCACAGTCACCGTGGTGAGTGACGTGAAGCACAGTCACCGTGGTGAGTGACGTGAGGTACAGTCACTGTGGTGAGTGACGTGAGGTACAATCACTGTGGTGAGTGACGAAGCACAGTCACCGTGGTGAGTGACGTGAAGCACAGTCACCGTGGTGAGTGACGTGAAGCACAGTCACCGTGGTGAGTGACGTGAAGCACAGTCACTGTGGTGAGTGACGTGAAGCACAGTCACTGTGGTGAGTGACGTGAAGCACAGTCACCGTGGTGAGTGACGTGAAGCACAGTCACCGTGGTGAGTGACGTGAAGCACAATCACCGTGGTGAGTGACGTGAAGCACAATCACCGTGGTGAGTGACGTGAAGCACAGTCACCGTGGTGAGTGACGTGAAGCACAGTCACCGTGGTGAGTGACGTGAAGCACAGTCACCGTGGTGAGTGACGTGAAGCACAGTCACCGTGGTGAGTGACGTGAAGCACAGTCACCGTGGTGAGTGACGTGAAGCACAGTCACCGTGGTGAGTGACGTGAAGCACAGTCACTGTGGTGAGTGACGTGAAGCACAGTCACCGTGGTGAGTGACGTGAAGCACAGTCACCGTGGTGAGTGACGTGAAGCACAGTCACCGTGGTGAGTGACGTGAAGCACAGTCACCGTGGTGAGTGACGAAGCACAGTCACTGTGGTAAGCGACATGCACCCCAGTCACTGTTTCAGGCACAAACCTCAACCCTCTGCCAACCAACCCCTGAGTTTTTTCACTATTCTTGTCAATGTCGATATTGACGTTCACACTACTG